>NC_060145.1:10000-17500 GCF_021461385.2 Schistocerca piceifrons | reverse complement strand
AAGTAAGGTTGGGTTGGGTTGGGTTGGGTTGGGTTAGGTTGGGTTGGGTTGAGTTAGGTTCGGTTGGGTTGGGTTGGGTAGGGTTAGGTTGGTTTGGGTTGTGTTAAGTTAGGTTAGGTTAGTGTTAGTATACTGTTAGGTTAGGTTAGTGTTAGGTTAGGTTAGGTTAGGTTAGTATGGGTTAGGTTATGTTAGGTTAGGTTAGGTTAGGTTGGGTTAGGTTAGGTTAGGTTAGTGTTAGGTTAGGTTAGTTTTAGGTTAGTGTTAGGTTAGAACAGTGGTAGGCTAGTGTTATGTTAGGTTAGTGTTAGCTTAGTGATAGGTTATGTTAGTGTTAGGTTAGGTTAGGTTAGGTTAGGTTAGGTTAGGTTAGGTTAGGTTAGGTTAGGTTAGGTTAGGTTAGGTTAGGTTAGGTTAGGTTAGGTTAGGTTAGGTTAGGTTAGGTTAGGTTAGGTTAGGTTAGGTTAGGTTAGGTTAGGTTAGGTTAGGTTAGGTTAGGTTAGGTTAGGTTAGGTTAGGTTAGGTTAGGTTAGGTTAGGTTAGGTTAGGTTAGGTTAGGTCAGGTTAGGTCAGGTTAGGTCAGGTTAGGTCAGGTCAGGTCAGGTTAGGTTAGGTCAGGTCAGGTTAGGTCAGGTCAGGTTAGGTTAGGTCAGGTTAGGTTAGGTTAGGTTAGGTTAGGTTAGGTCAGGTTAGGTCAGGTTAGGTCAGGTTAGGTCAGGTTAGGTCAGGTTAGGTTAGGTTAGGTCAGGTTAGGTCAGGTTAGGTTAGGTTAGGTCAGGTTAGGTTAGGTTAGGTCAGGTTAGGTCAGGTTAGGTCAGGTTAGGTCAGGTTAGGTCAGGTTAGGTCAGGTTAGGTTAGGTTAGGTCAGGTTAGGTTAGGTTAGGTTAGGTTAGGTTAGGTTAGGTTAGGTTAGGTTAGGTTAGGTTAGGTTAGGTTAGGTTAGGTTAGGTTAGGTTAGGTTAGGTTAGGTTAGGTTAGGTTAGGTTAGGTTAGGTTAGGTTAGGTTAGGTTAGGTTAGGTTAGGTTAGGTTAGGTTAGGTTAGGTTAGGTAGGTTAGGTTAGGTTAGGTTAGGTTAGGTTAGGTTAGGTTAGGTTAGGTTAGGTTAGGTTAGGTTAGGTTAGGTTAGGTTAGGTCAGGTTAGGTCAGGTTAGGTTAGGTTAGGTTAGGTTAGGTTAGGTTAGGTCAGGTTAGGTTAGGTTAGGTCAGGTTAGGTTAGGTTAGGTTAGGTTAGGTTAGATTAGGTTAGGTTAGGTTAGGTTAGGTTAGGTCAGGTTAGGTCAGGTTAGGTCAGGTTAGGTCAGGTTAGGTCAGGTTAGGTTAGGTTAGGTTAGGTCAGGTTAGGTTAGGTTAGGTCAGGTTAGGTTAGGTTAGGTTAGGTTAGGTTAGGTTAGGTTAGGTTAGGTTAGGTTAGGTTAGGTTAGGTTAGGTTAGGTTAGGTTAGGTTAGGTTAGGTTAGGTTAGGTTAGGTTAGGTTAGGTTAGGTTAGGTTAGGTTAGGTTAGGTTAGGTTAGGTTAGGTTGGGTTAGGTTAGGTTAGGTTAGGTTAGGTTAGGTTAGGTTAGGTTAGGTTAGGTTAGGTTGGGTTGGGTTAGGTTAGGTTAGGTTAGGTTGGGTTAGGTTAGGTTGGGTTGGGTTAGGTTAGGTTAGGTTAGGTTGGGTTGGGTTGGGTTGGGTTAGGTTGGGTTGGGTTGGGTTGGGTTGGGTTAGGTTAGGTTAGGTTAGGTTAGGTTAGGTTAGGTTAGGTTAGGTTAGGTTAGGTTAGGTTAGGTTAGGTTAGGTTAGGTTAGGTTAGGTTAGGTTAGGTTAGGTTAGGTTAGGTTAGGTTAGGTTAGGTTAGGTTAGGTTAGGTTAGGTTAGGTTAGGTTAGGTTAGGTTAGGTTAGGACAGGTTAGGTTAGGTTAGGACAGGTTAGGTTAGGTTAGGTTAGGTTAGGACAGGTTAGGTTAGGTTAGGTTAGGTTAGGACAGGTTAGGTTAGGACAGGTTAGGTTAGGTTAGGTTAGGTTAGGACAGGTTAGGTTAGGTTAGGACAGGTCAGGTCAGGTCAGGTCAGGTCAGGTCAGGTCAGGTCAGGTCAGGTCAGGTCAGGTCAGGTCAGGTTAGGTCAGGTCAGGTCAGGTCAGGTCAGGTCAGGTCAGGTCAGGTCAGGTCAGGTCAGGTCAGGTCAGGTCAGGTCAGGTCAGGTCAGGTCAGGTTAGGTCAGGTCAGGTCAGGTTAGGTCAGGTCAGGTCAGGTTAGGTCAGGTTAGGTCAGGTTAGGTTAGGTCAGGTCAGGTCAGGTTAGGTCAGGTTAGGTTAGGTTAGGTTAGGTTAGGTTAGGTTAGGTTAGGTTAGGTTAGGTTAGGTTAGGTTAGGTTAGGTTAGGTTAGGTTAGGTTAGGTTAGGTTAGGTTAGGTTAGGTTAGGTTAGGTTAGGTTAGGTTAGGTTAGGTTAGGTTAGGTTAGGTTAGGTTAGGTTAGGTTAGGTTAGGTTAGGTTAGGTTAGGTTAGGTTAGGTTAGGTTAGGTTAGGTTAGGTTAGGTTAGGTTAGGTTAGGTTAGGTTAGGTTAGGTTAGGTTAGGTTAGGTTAGGTTAGGTTAGGTTAGGTTAGGTTAGGTTAGGTTAGGTTAGGTTAGGTTAGGTTAGGTTAGGTTAGGTTAGGTTAGGTTAGGTTAGGTTAGGTTAGGTTAGGTTAGGTTAGGTTAGGTTAGGTTAGGTTAGGTTAGGTTAGGTTAGGTTAGGTTAGGTTAGGTTAGGTTAGGTTAGGTTAGGTTAGGTTAGGTTAGGTTAGGTTAGGTTAGGTTAGGTTAGGTTAGGTTAGGTTAGGTTAGGTTAGGTTAGGTTAGGTTAGGTTAGGTTAGGTTAGGTTAGGTTAGGTTAGGTTAGGTTAGGTTAGGTTAGGTTAGGTTAGGTTAGGTTAGGTTAGGTTAGGTTAGGTTAGGTTAGGTTAGGTTAGGTTAGGTTAGGTTAGGTTAGGTTAGGTTAGGTTAGGTTAGGTTAGGTTAGGTTAGGTTAGGTTAGGTTAGGTTAGGTTAGGTTAGGTTAGGTTAGGTTAGGTTAGGTTAGGTTAGGTTAGGTTAGGTTAGGTTAGGTTAGGTTAGGTTAGGTTAGGTTAGGTTAGGTTAGGTTAGGTTAGGTTAGGTTAGGTTAGGTTAGGTTAGGTTAGGTTAGGTTAGGTTAGGTTAGGTTAGGTTAGGTTAGGTTAGGTTAGGTTAGGTTAGGTTAGGTTAGGTTAGGTTAGGTTAGGTTAGGTTAGGTTAGGTTAGGTTAGGTTAGGTTAGGTTAGGTTAGGTTAGGTTAGGTTAGGTTAGGTTAGGTTAGGTTAGGTTAGGTTAGGTTAGGTTAGGTTAGGTTAGGTTAGGTTAGGTTAGGTTAGGTTAGGTTAGGTTAGGTTAGGTTAGGTTAGGTTAGGTTAGGTTAGGTTAGGTTAGGTTAGGTTAGGTTAGGTTAGGTTAGGTTAGGTTAGGTTAGGTTAGGTTAGGTTAGGTTAGGTTAGGTTAGGTTAGGTTAGGTTAGGTTAGGTTAGGTTAGGTTAGGTTAGGTTAGGTTAGGTTAGGTTAGGTTAGGTTAGGTTAGGTTAGGTTAGGTTAGGTTAGGTTAGGTTAGGTTAGGTTAGGTTAGGTTAGGTTAGGTTAGGTTAGGTTAGGTTAGGTTAGGTTAGGTTAGGTTAGGTTAGGTTAGGTTAGGTTAGGTTAGGTTAGGTTAGGTTAGGTTAGGTTAGGTTAGGTTAGGTTAGGTTAGGTTAGGTTAGGTTAGGTTAGGTTAGGTTAGGTTAGGTTAGGTTAGGTTAGGTTAGGTTAGGTTAGGTTAGGTTAGGTTAGGTTAGGTTAGGTTAGGTTAGGTTAGGTTAGGTTAGGTTAGGTTAGGTTAGGTTAGGTTAGGTTAGGTTAGGTTAGGTTAGGTTAGGTTAGGTTAGGTTAGGTTAGGTTAGGTTAGGTTAGGTTAGGTTAGGTTAGGTTAGGTTAGGTTAGGTTAGGTTAGGTTAGGTTAGGTTAGGTTAGGTTAGGTTAGGTTAGGTTAGGTTAGGTTAGGTTAGGTTAGGTTAGGTTAGGTTAGGTTAGGTTAGGTTAGGTTAGGTTAGGTTAGGTTAGGTTAGGTTAGGTTAGGTTAGGTTAGGTTAGGTTAGGTTAGGTTAGGTTAGGTTAGGTTAGGTTAGGTTAGGTTAGGTTAGGTTAGGTTAGGTTAGGTTAGGTTAGGTTAGGTTAGGTTAGGTTAGGTTAGGTTAGGTTAGGTTAGGTTAGGTTAGGTTAGGTTAGGTTAGGTTAGGTTAGGTTAGGTTAGGTTAGGTTAGGTTAGGTTAGGTTAGGTTAGGTTAGGTTAGGTTAGGTTAGGTTAGGTTAGGTTAGGTTAGGTTAGGTTAGGTTAGGTTAGGTTAGGTTAGGTTAGGTTAGGTTAGGTTAGGTTAGGTTAGGTTAGGTTAGGTTAGGTTAGGTTAGGTTAGGTTAGGTTAGGTTAGGTTAGGTTAGGTTAGGTTAGGTTAGGTTAGGTTAGGTTAGGTTAGGTTAGGTTAGGTTAGGTTAGGTTAGGTTAGGTTAGGTTAGGTTAGGTTAGGTTAGGTTAGGTTAGGTTAGGTTAGGTTAGGTTAGGTTAGGTTAGGTTAGGTTAGGTTAGGTTAGGTTAGGTTAGGTTAGGTTAGGTTAGGTTAGGTTAGGTTAGGTTAGGTTAGGTTAGGTTAGGTTAGGTTAGGTTAGGTTAGGTTAGGTTAGGTTAGGTTAGGTTAGGTTAGGTTAGGTTAGGTTAGGTTAGGTTAGGTTAGGTTAGGTTAGGTTAGGTTAGGTTAGGTTAGGTTAGGTTAGGTTAGGTTAGGTTAGGTTAGGTTAGGTTAGGTTAGGTTAGGTTAGGTTAGGTTAGGTTAGGTTAGGTTAGGTTAGGTTAGGTTAGGTTAGGTTAGGTTAGGTTAGGTTAGGTTAGGTTAGGTTAGGTTAGGTTAGGTTAGGTTAGGTTAGGTTAGGTTAGGTTAGGTTAGGTTAGGTTAGGTTAGGTTAGGTTAGGTTAGGTTAGGTTAGGTTAGGTTAGGTTAGGTTAGGTTAGGTTAGGTTAGGTTAGGTTAGGTTAGGTTAGGTTAGGTTAGGTTAGGTTAGGTTAGGTTAGGTTAGGTTAGGTTAGGTTAGGTTAGGTTAGGTTAGGTTAGGTTAGGTTAGGTTAGGTTAGGTTAGGTTAGGTTAGGTTAGGTTAGGTTAGGTTAGGTTAGGTTAGGTTAGGTTAGGTTAGGTTAGGTTAGGTTAGGTTAGGTTAGGTTAGGTTAGGTTAGGTTAGGTTAGGTTAGGTTAGGTTAGGTTAGGTTAGGTTAGGTTAGGTTAGGTTAGGTTAGGTTAGGTTAGGTTAGGTTAGGTTAGGTTAGGTTAGGTTAGGTTAGGTTAGGTTAGGTTAGGTTAGGTTAGGTTAGGTTAGGTTAGGTTAGGTTAGGTTAGGTTAGGTTAGGTTAGGTTAGGTTAGGTTAGGTTAGGTTAGGTTAGGTTAGGTTAGGTTAGGTTAGGTTAGGTTAGGTTAGGTTAGGTTAGGTTAGGTTAGGTTAGGTTAGGTTAGGTTAGGTTAGGTTAGGTTAGGTTAGGTTAGGTTAGGTTAGGTTAGGTTAGGTTAGGTTAGGTTAGGTTAGGTTAGGTTAGGTTAGGTTAGGTTAGGTTAGGTTAGGTTAGGTTAGGTTAGGTTAGGTTAGGTTAGGTTAGGTTAGGTTAGGTTAGGTTAGGTTAGGTTAGGTTAGGTTAGGTTAGGTTAGGTTAGGTTAGGTTAGGTTAGGTTAGGTTAGGTTAGGTTAGGTTAGGTTAGGTTAGGTTAGGTTAGGTTAGGTTAGGTTAGGTTAGGTTAGGTTAGGTTAGGTTAGGTTAGGTTAGGTTAGGTTAGGTTAGGTTAGGTTAGGTTAGGTTAGGTTAGGTTAGGTTAGGTTAGGTTAGGTTAGGTTAGGTTAGGTTAGGTTAGGTTAGGTTAGGTTAGGTTAGGTTAGGTTAGGTTAGGTTAGGTTAGGTTAGGTTAGGTTAGGTTAGGTTAGGTTAGGTTAGGTTAGGTTAGGTTAGGTTAGGTTAGGTTAGGTTAGGTTAGGTTAGGTTAGGTTAGGTTAGGTTAGGTTAGGTTAGGTTAGGTTAGGTTAGGTTAGGTTAGGTTAGGTTAGGTTAGGTTAGGTTAGGTTAGGTTAGGTTAGGTTAGGTTAGGTTAGGTTAGGTTAGGTTAGGTTAGGTTAGGTTAGGTTAGGTTAGGTTAGGTTAGGTTAGGTTAGGTTAGGTTAGGTTAGGTTAGGTTAGGTTAGGTTAGGTTAGGTTAGGTTAGGTTAGGTTAGGTTAGGTTAGGTTAGGTTAGGTTAGGTTAGGTTAGGTTAGGTTAGGTTAGGTTAGGTTAGGTTAGGTTAGGTTAGGTTAGGTTAGGTTAGGTTAGGTTAGGTTAGGTTAGGTTAGGTTAGGTTAGGTTAGGTTAGGTTAGGTTAGGTTAGGTTAGGTTAGGTTAGGTTAGGTTAGGTTAGGTTAGGTTAGGTTAGGTTAGGTTAGGTTAGGTTAGGTTAGGTTAGGTTAGGTTAGGTTAGGTTAGGTTAGGTTAGGTTAGGTTAGGTTAGGTTAGGTTAGGTTAGGTTAGGTTAGGTTAGGTTAGGTTAGGTTAGGTTAGGTTAGGTTAGGTTAGGTTAGGTTAGGTTAGGTTAGGTTAGGTTAGGTTAGGTTAGGTTAGGTTAGGTTAGGTTAGGTTAGGTTAGGTTAGGTTAGGTTAGGTTAGGTTAGGTTAGGTTAGGTTAGGTTAGGTTAGGTTAGGTTAGGTTAGGTTAGGTTAGGTTAGGTTAGGTTAGGTTAGGTTAGGTTAGGTTAGGTTAGGTTAGGTTAGGTTAGGTTAGGTTAGGTTAGGTTAGGTTAGGTTAGGTTAGGTTAGGTTAGGTTAGGTTAGGTTAGGTTAGGTTAGGTTAGGTTAGGTTAGGTTAGGTTAGGTTAGGTTAGGTTAGGTTAGGTTAGGTTAGGTTAGGTTAGGTTAGGTTAGGTTAGGTTAGGTTAGGTTAGGTTAGGTTAGGTTAGGTTAGGTTAGGTTAGGTTAGGTTAGGTTAGGTTAGGTTAGGTTAGGTTAGGTTAGGTTAGGTTAGGTTAGGTTAGGTTAGGTTAGGTTAGGTTAGGTTAGGTTAGGTTAGGTTAGGTTAGGTTAGGTTAGGTTAGGTTAGGTTAGGTTAGGTTAGGTTAGGTTAGGTTAGGTTAGGTTAGGTTAGGTTAGGTTAGGTTAGGTTAGGTTAGGTTAGGTTAGGTTAGGTTAGGTTAGGTTAGGTTAGGTTAGGTTAGGTTAGGTTAGGTTAGGTTAGGTTAGGTTAGGTTAGGTTAGGTTAGGTTAGGTTAGGTTAGGTTAGGTTAGGTTAGGTTAGGTTAGGTTAGGTTAGGTTAGGTTAGGTTAGGTTAGGTTAGGTTAGGTTAGGTTAGGTTAGGTTAGGTTAGGTTAGGTTAGGTTAGGTTAGGTTAGGTTAGGTTAGGTTAGGTTAGGTTAGGTTAGGTTAGGTTAGGTTAGGTTAGGTTAGGTTAGGTTAGGTTAGGTTAGGTTAGGTTAGGTTAGGTTAGGTTAGGTTAGGTT